>NC_134148.1:47177500-47187500 GCF_033958435.1 Carettochelys insculpta
TTAGGGTTAGGGTTAGGGTTAGGGTTAGGGTTAGGGTTAGGGTTAGGGTTAGGGTTAGGGTTAGGGTTAGGGTTAGGGTTAGGGTTAGGGTTAGGGTTAGGGTTAGGGTTAGGGTTAGGGTTAGGGTTAGGGTTAGGGTTAGGGTTAGGGTTAGGGTTAGGGTTAGGGTTAGGGTTAGGGTTAGGGTTAGGGTTAGGGTTAGGGTTAGGGTTAGGGTTAGGGTTAGGGTTAGGGTTAGGGTTAGGGTTAGGGTTAGGGTTAGGGTTAGGGTTAGGGTTAGGGTTAGGGTTAGGGTTAGGGTTAGGGTTAGGGTTAGGGTTAGGGTTAGGGTTAGGGTTAGGGTTAGGGTTAGGGTTAGGGTTAGGGTTAGGGTTAGGGTTAGGGTTAGGGTTAGGGTTAGGGTTAGGGTTAGGGTTAGGGTTAGGGTTAGGGTTAGGGTTAGGGTTAGGGTTAGGGTTAGGGTTAGGGTTAGGGTTAGGGTTAGGGTTAGGGTTAGGGTTAGGGTTAGGGTTAGGGTTAGGGTTAGGGTTAGGGTTAGGGTTAGGGTTAGGGTTAGGGTTAGGGTTAGGGTTAGGGTTAGGGTTAGGGTTAGGGTTAGGGTTAGGGTTAGGGTTAGGGTTAGGGTTAGGGTTAGGGTTAGGGTTAGGGTTAGGGTTAGGGTTAGGGTTAGGGTTAGGGTTAGGGTTAGGGTTAGGGTTAGGGTTAGGGTTAGGGTTAGGGTTAGGTTAGGGTTAGGGTTAGGGTTAGGGTTAGGGTTAGGGTTAGGGTTAGGGTTAGGGTTAGGTTAGGGTTAGGGTTAGGGTTAGGGTTAGGGTTAGGGTTAGGGTTAGGGTTAGGGTTAGGGTTAGGGTTAGGGTTAGGGTTAGGGTTAGGGTTAGGGTTAGGGTTAGGGTTAGGGTTAGGGTTAGGGTTAGGGTTAGGGTTAGGGTTAGGGTTAGGGTTAGGGTTAGGGTTAGGGTTAGGGTTAGGGTTAGGGTTAGGGTTAGGGTTAGGGTTAGGGTTAGGGTTAGGGTTAGGGTTAGGGTTAGGGTTAGGGTTAGGGTTAGGGTTAGGGTTAGGGTTAGGGTTAGGGTTAGGGTTAGGGTTAGGGTTAGGGTTAGGGTTAGGGTTAGGGTTAGGGTTAGGGTTAGGGTTAGGGTTAGGGTTAGGGTTAGGGTTAGGGTTAGGGTTAGGGTTAGGGTTAGGGTTAGGGTTAGGGTTAGGGTTAGGGTTAGGGTTAGGGTTAGGGTTAGGGTTAGGGTTAGGGTTAGGGTTAGGGTTAGGGTTAGGGTTAGGGTTAGGGTTAGGGTTAGGGTTAGGGTTAGGGTTAGGGTTAGGGTTAGGGTTAGGGTTAGGGTTAGGGTTAGGGTTAGGGTTAGGGTTAGGGTTAGGGTTAGGGTTAGGGTTAGGGTTAGGGTTAGGGTTAGGGTTAGGGTTAGGGTTAGGGTTAGGGTTAGGGTTAGGGTTAGGGTTAGGGTTAGGGTTAGGGTTAGGGTTAGGGTTAGGGTTAGGGTTAGGGTTAGGGTTAGGGTTAGGGTTAGGGTTAGGGTTAGGGTTAGGGTTAGGGTTAGGGTTAGGGTTAGGGTTAGGGTTAGGGTTAGGGTTAGGGTTAGGGTTAGGGTTAGGGTTAGGGTTAGGGTTAGGGTTAGGGTTAGGGTTAGGGTTAGGGTTAGGGTTAGGGTTAGGGTTAGGGTTAGGGTTAGGGTTAGGGTTAGGGTTAGGGTTAGGGTTAGGGTTAGGGTTAGGGTTAGGGTTAGGGTTAGGGTTAGGGTTAGGGTTAGGGTTAGGGTTAGGGTTAGGGTTAGGGTTAGGGTTAGGGTTAGGGTTAGGGTTAGGGTTAGGGTTAGGGTTAGGGTTAGGTTAGGGTTAGGGTTAGGGTTAGGGTTAGGGTTAGGGTTAGGGTTAGGGTTAGGGTTAGGGTTAGGGTTAGGGTTAGGGTTAGGGTTAGGGTTAGGGTTAGGGTTAGGGTTAGGGTTAGGGTTAGGGTTAGGGTTAGGGTTAGGGTTAGGGTTAGGGTTAGGGTTAGGGTTAGGGTTAGGGTTAGGGTTAGGGTTAGGGTTAGGGTTAGGGTTAGGGTTAGGGTTAGGGTTAGGGTTAGGGTTAGGGTTAGGGTTAGGGTTAGGGTTAGGGTTAGGGTTAGGGTTAGGGTTAGGGTTAGGGTTAGGGTTAGGGTTAGGGTTAGGGTTAGGGTTAGGGTTAGGGTTAGGGTTAGGGTTAGGGTTAGGGTTAGGGTTAGGGTTAGGGTTAGGGTTAGGGTTAGGGTTAGGGTTAGGGTTAGGGTTAGGGTTAGGGTTAGGGTTAGGGTTAGGGTTAGGGTTAGGGTTAGGGTTAGGGTTAGGGTTAGGGTTAGGGTTAGGGTTAGGGTTAGGGTTAGGGTTAGGGTTAGGGTTAGGGTTAGGGTTAGGGTTAGGGTTAGGGTTAGGGTTAGGGTTAGGGTTAGGGTTAGGGTTAGGGTTAGGGTTAGGGTTAGGGTTAGGGTTAGGGTTAGGGTTAGGGTTAGGGTTAGGGTTAGGGTTAGGGTTAGGGTTAGGGTTAGGGTTAGGGTTAGGGTTAGGGTTAGGGTTAGGGTTAGGGTTAGGTTAGGGTTAGGGTTAGGGTTAGGGTTAGGGTTAGGGTTAGGGTTAGGGTTAGGGTTAGGGTTAGGGTTAGGGTTAGGGTTAGGGTTAGGGTTAGGGTTAGGGTTAGGGTTAGGGTTAGGGTTAGGGTTAGGGTTAGGGTTAGGGTTAGGGTTAGGGTTAGGGTTAGGGTTAGGGTTAGGGTTAGGGTTAGGGTTAGGGTTAGGGTTAGGGTTAGGGTTAGGGTTAGGGTTAGGGTTAGGGTTAGGGTTAGGGTTAGGGTTAGGGTTAGGGTTAGGGTTAGGGTTAGGGTTAGGGTTAGGGTTAGGGTTAGGGTTAGGGTTAGGGTTAGGGTTAGGGTTAGGGTTAGGGTTAGGGTTAGGGTTAGGGTTAGGGTTAGGGTTAGGGTTAGGGTTAGGGTTAGGGTTAGGGTTAGGGTTAGGGTTAGGGTTAGGGTTAGGGTTAGGGTTAGGGTTAGGGTTAGGGTTAGGGTTAGGGTTAGGGTTAGGGTTAGGGTTAGGGTTAGGGTTAGGGTTAGGGTTAGGGTTAGGGTTAGGGTTAGGGTTAGGGTTAGGGTTAGGGTTAGGGTTAGGGTTAGGGTTAGGGTTAGGGTTAGGGTTAGGGTTAGGGTTAGGGTTAGGGTTAGGGTTAGGGTTAGGGTTAGGGTTAGGGTTAGGGTTAGGGTTAGGGTTAGGGTTAGGGTTAGGGTTAGGGTTAGGGTTAGGGTTAGGGTTAGGGTTAGGGTTAGGGTTAGGGTTAGGGTTAGGGTTAGGGTTAGGGTTAGGGTTAGGGTTAGGGTTAGGGTTAGGGTTAGGGTTAGGGTTAGGGTTAGGGTTAGGGTTAGGGTTAGGGTTAGGGTTAGGGTTAGGGTTAGGGTTAGGGTTAGGGTTAGGGTTAGGGTTAGGGTTAGGGTTAGGGTTAGGGTTAGGGTTAGGGTTAGGGTTAGGGTTAGGGTTAGGGTTAGGGTTAGGGTTAGGGTTAGGGTTAGGGTTAGGGTTAGGGTTAGGGTTAGGGTTAGGGTTAGGGTTAGGGTTAGGGTTAGGTTAGGGTTAGGGTTAGGGTTAGGGTTAGGGTTAGGGTTAGGGTTAGGGTTAGGGTTAGGGTTAGGGTTAGGGTTAGGGTTAGGGTTAGGGTTAGGGTTAGGGTTAGGGTTAGGGTTAGGGTTAGGGTTAGGGTTAGGGTTAGGGTTAGGGTTAGGGTTAGGGTTAGGGTTAGGGTTAGGGTTAGGGTTAGGGTTAGGGTTAGGGTTAGGGTTAGGGTTAGGGTTAGGGTTAGGGTTAGGGTTAGGGTTAGGGTTAGGGTTAGGGTTAGGGTTAGGGTTAGGGTTAGGGTTAGGGTTAGGGTTAGGGTTAGGGTTAGGGTTAGGGTTAGGGTTAGGGTTAGGGTTAGGGTTAGGGTTAGGGTTAGGGTTAGGGTTAGGGTTAGGGTTAGGGTTAGGGTTAGGGTTAGGGTTAGGGTTAGGTTAGGGTTAGGGTTAGGGTTAGGGTTAGGGTTAGGGTTAGGGTTAGGGTTAGGGTTAGGGTTAGGGTTAGGGTTAGGGTTAGGGTTAGGGTTAGGGTTAGGGTTAGGGTTAGGGTTAGGGTTAGGGTTAGGGTTAGGGTTAGGGTTAGGGTTAGGGTTAGGGTTAGGGTTAGGGTTAGGGTTAGGGTTAGGGTTAGGGTTAGGGTTAGGGTTAGGGTTAGGGTTAGGGTTAGGGTTAGGGTTAGGGTTAGGGTTAGGGTTAGGGTTAGGGTTAGGGTTAGGGTTAGGGTTAGGGTTAGGGTTAGGGTTAGGGTTAGGGTTAGGGTTAGGGTTAGGGTTAGGGTTAGGGTTAGGGTTAGGGTTAGGGTTAGGGTTAGGGTTAGGGTTAGGGTTAGGGTTAGGGTTAGGGTTAGGGTTAGGGTTAGGGTTAGGGTTAGGGTTAGGGTTAGGGTTAGGGTTAGGGTTAGGGTTAGGGTTAGGGTTAGGGTTAGGGTTAGGGTTAGGGTTAGGGTTAGGGTTAGGGTTAGGGTTAGGGTTAGGGTTAGGGTTAGGGTTAGGGTTAGGGTTAGGGTTAGGGTTAGGGTTAGGGTTAGGGTTAGGGTTAGGGTTAGGGTTAGGGTTAGGGTTAGGGTTAGGGTTAGGGTTAGGGTTAGGGTTAGGGTTAGGGTTAGGGTTAGGGTTAGGGTTAGGGTTAGGGTTAGGGTTAGGGTTAGGGTTAGGGTTAGGGTTAGGGTTAGGGTTAGGGTTAGGGTTAGGGTTAGGGTTAGGGTTAGGGTTAGGGTTAGGGTTAGGGTTAGGGTTAGGGTTAGGGTTAGGGTTAGGGTTAGGGTTAGGGTTAGGGTTAGGGTTAGGGTTAGGGTTAGGGTTAGGGTTAGGGTTAGGGTTAGGGTTAGGGTTAGGGTTAGGGTTAGGGTTAGGGTTAGGGTTAGGGTTAGGGTTAGGGTTAGGGTTAGGGTTAGGGTTAGGGTTAGGGTTAGGGTTAGGGTTAGGGTTAGGGTTAGGGTTAGGGTTAGGGTTAGGGTTAGGGTTAGGGTTAGGGTTAGGGTTAGGGTTAGGGTTAGGGTTAGGGTTAGGGTTAGGGTTAGGGTTAGGGTTAGGGTTAGGGTTAGGGTTAGGGTTAGGGTTAGGGTTAGGGTTAGGGTTAGGGTTAGGGTTAGGGTTAGGGTTAGGGTTAGGGTTAGGGTTAGGGTTAGGGTTAGGGTTAGGGTTAGGGTTAGGGTTAGGGTTAGGGTTAGGGTTAGGGTTAGGGTTAGGGTTAGGGTTAGGGTTAGGGTTAGGGTTAGGGTTAGGGTTAGGGTTAGGGTTAGGGTTAGGGTTAGGGTTAGGGTTAGGGTTAGGGTTAGGGTTAGGGTTAGGGTTAGGGTTAGGGTTAGGGTTAGGGTTAGGGTTAGGGTTAGGGTTAGGGTTAGGGTTAGGGTTAGGGTTAGGGTTAGGGTTAGGGTTAGGGTTAGGGTTAGGGTTAGGGTTAGGGTTAGGGTTAGGGTTAGGTTAGGGTTAGGGTTAGGGTTAGGGTTAGGGTTAGGGTTAGGGTTAGGGTTAGGGTTAGGGTTAGGGTTAGGGTTAGGGTTAGGGTTAGGGTTAGGGTTAGGGTTAGGGTTAGGGTTAGGGTTAGGGTTAGGGTTAGGGTTAGGGTTAGGGTTAGGGTTAGGGTTAGGGTTAGGGTTAGGGTTAGGGTTAGGGTTAGGGTTAGGTTAGGGTTAGGGTTAGGGTTAGGGTTAGGGTTAGGGTTAGGGTTAGGGTTAGGGTTAGGGTTAGGGTTAGGGTTAGGGTTAGGGTTAGGGTTAGGGTTAGGGTTAGGGTTAGGGTTAGGGTTAGGGTTAGGGTTAGGGTTAGGGTTAGGGTTAGGGTTAGGGTTAGGGTTAGGGTTAGGGTTAGGGTTAGGGTTAGGGTTAGGGTTAGGGTTAGGGTTAGGGTTAGGGTTAGGGTTAGGGTTAGGGTTAGGGTTAGGGTTAGGGTTAGGGTTAGGGTTAGGGTTAGGGTTAGGGTTAGGGTTAGGGTTAGGGTTAGGGTTAGGGTTAGGGTTAGGGTTAGGGTTAGGGTTAGGGTTAGGGTTAGGGTTAGGGTTAGGGTTAGGGTTAGGGTTAGGGTTAGGGTTAGGGTTAGGGTTAGGGTTAGGGTTAGGGTTAGGGTTAGGGTTAGGGTTAGGGTTAGGGTTAGGGTTAGGGTTAGGGTTAGGGTTAGGGTTAGGGTTAGGGTTAGGGTTAGGGTTAGGGTTAGGGTTAGGGTTAGGGTTAGGGTTAGGGTTAGGGTTAGGGTTAGGGTTAGGGTTAGGGTTAGGGTTAGGGTTAGGGTTAGGGTTAGGGTTAGGGTTAGGGTTAGGGTTAGGGTTAGGGTTAGGGTTAGGGTTAGGGTTAGGGTTAGGGTTAGGGTTAGGGTTAGGGTTAGGGTTAGGGTTAGGGTTAGGGTTAGGGTTAGGGTTAGGGTTAGGGTTAGGGTTAGGGTTAGGGTTAGGGTTAGGGTTAGGGTTAGGGTTAGGGTTAGGGTTAGGGTTAGGGTTAGGGTTAGGGTTAGGGTTAGGGTTAGGGTTAGGGTTAGGGTTAGGGTTAGGGTTAGGGTTAGGGTTAGGGTTAGGGTTAGGGTTAGGGTTAGGGTTAGGGTTAGGGTTAGGGTTAGGGTTAGGGTTAGGGTTAGGGTTAGGGTTAGGGTTAGGGTTAGGGTTAGGGTTAGGGTTAGGGTTAGGGTTAGGGTTAGGGTTAGGGTTAGGGTTAGGGTTAGGGTTAGGGTTAGGGTTAGGGTTAGGGTTAGGGTTAGGGTTAGGGTTAGGGTTAGGGTTAGGGTTAGGGTTAGGGTTAGGGTTAGGGTTAGGGTTAGGGTTAGGGTTAGGGTTAGGGTTAGGGTTAGGGTTAGGGTTAGGGTTAGGGTTAGGGTTAGGGTTAGGGTTAGGGTTAGGGTTAGGGTTAGGGTTAGGGTTAGGGTTAGGGTTAGGGTTAGGGTTAGGGTTAGGGTTAGGGTTAGGGTTAGGGTTAGGGTTAGGGTTAGGGTTAGGGTTAGGGTTAGGGTTAGGGTTAGGGTTAGGGTTAGGGTTAGGGTTAGGGTTAGGGTTAGGGTTAGGGTTAGGGTTAGGGTTAGGGTTAGGGTTAGGGTTAGGGTTAGGGTTAGGGTTAGGGTTAGGGTTAGGGTTAGGGTTAGGGTTAGGGTTAGGGTTAGGGTTAGGGTTAGGGTTAGGGTTAGGGTTAGGGTTAGGGTTAGGGTTAGGGTTAGGGTTAGGGTTAGGGTTAGGGTTAGGGTTAGGGTTAGGGTTAGGGTTAGGGTTAGGGTTAGGGTTAGGGTTAGGGTTAGGGTTAGGGTTAGGGTTAGGGTTAGGGTTAGGGTTAGGGTTAGGGTTAGGGTTAGGGTTAGGGTTAGGGTTAGGGTTAGGGTTAGGGTTAGGGTTAGGGTTAGGGTTAGGGTTAGGGTTAGGGTTAGGGTTAGGGTTAGGGTTAGGGTTAGGGTTAGGGTTAGGGTTAGGGTTAGGGTTAGGGTTAGGGTTAGGGTTAGGGTTAGGGTTAGGGTTAGGGTTAGGGTTAGGGTTAGGGTTAGGGTTAGGGTTAGGGTTAGGGTTAGGGTTAGGGTTAGGGTTAGGGTTAGGGTTAGGGTTAGGGTTAGGGTTAGGGTTAGGGTTAGGGTTAGGGTTAGGGTTAGGGTTAGGGTTAGGGTTAGGGTTAGGGTTAGGGTTAGGGTTAGGGTTAGGGTTAGGGTTAGGGTTAGGGTTAGGGTTAGGGTTAGGGTTAGGGTTAGGGTTAGGGTTAGGGTTAGGGTTAGGGTTAGGGTTAGGGTTAGGGTTAGGGTTAGGGTTAGGGTTAGGGTTAGGGTTAGGGTTAGGGTTAGGGTTAGGGTTAGGGTTAGGGTTAGGGTTAGGGTTAGGGTTAGGGTTAGGGTTAGGGTTAGGGTTAGGGTTAGGGTTAGGGTTAGGGTTAGGGTTAGGGTTAGGGTTAGGGTTAGGGTTAGGGTTAGGGTTAGGGTTAGGGTTAGGGTTAGGTTAGGGTTAGGGTTAGGGTTAGGGTTAGGGTTAGGGTTAGGGTTAGGGTTAGGGTTAGGGTTAGGGTTAGGGTTAGGGTTAGGGTTAGGGTTAGGGTTAGGGTTAGGGTTAGGGTTAGGGTTAGGGTTAGGGTTAGGGTTAGGGTTAGGGTTAGGGTTAGGGTTAGGTTAGGGTTAGGGTTAGGGTTAGGGTTAGGGTTAGGGTTAGGGTTAGGGTTAGGGTTAGGGTTAGGGTTAGGGTTAGGGTTAGGGTTAGGGTTAGGGTTAGGGTTAGGGTTAGGGTTAGGGTTAGGGTTAGGGTTAGGGTTAGGGTTAGGGTTAGGGTTAGGGTTAGGGTTAGGGTTAGGGTTAGGGTTAGGGTTAGGGTTAGGGTTAGGGTTAGGGTTAGGGTTAGGGTTAGGGTTAGGGTTAGGGTTAGGGTTAGGGTTAGGGTTAGGGTTAGGGTTAGGGTTAGGGTTAGGGTTAGGGTTAGGGTTAGGGTTAGGGTTAGGGTTAGGGTTAGGGTTAGGGTTAGGGTTAGGGTTAGGGTTAGGGTTAGGGTTAGGGTTAGGGTTAGGGTTAGGGTTAGGGTTAGGGTTAGGGTTAGGGTTAGGGTTAGGGTTAGGGTTAGGGTTAGGGTTAGGGTTAGGGTTAGGGTTAGGGTTAGGGTTAGGGTTAGGGTTAGGGTTAGGGTTAGGGTTAGGGTTAGGGTTAGGGTTAGGGTTAGGGTTAGGGTTAGGTTAGGGTTAGGGTTAGGGTTAGGGTTAGGGTTAGGGTTAGGGTTAGGGTTAGGGTTAGGGTTAGGGTTAGGGTTAGGGTTAGGGTTAGGGTTAGGGTTAGGGTTAGGGTTAGGGTTAGGGTTAGGGTTAGGGTTAGGGTTAGGGTTAGGGTTAGGGTTAGGGTTAGGGTTAGGGTTAGGGTTAGGGTTAGGGTTAGGGTTAGGGTTAGGGTTAGGGTTAGGGTTAGGGTTAGGGTTAGGGTTAGGGTTAGGGTTAGGGTTAGGGTTAGGGTTAGGGTTAGGGTTAGGGTTAGGGTTAGGGTTAGGGTTAGGGTTAGGGTTAGGGTTAGGGTTAGGGTTAGGGTTAGGGTTCGGGTTAGGGTTAGGGTTAGGGTTAGGGTTAGGGTTAGGGTTAGGGTTAGGGTTAGGGTTAGGGTTAGGGTTAGGGTTAGGGTTAGGGTTAGGGTTAGGGTTAGGGTTAGGGTTAGGGTTAGGGTTAGGGTTAGGGTTAGGGTTAGGGTTAGGGTTAGGGTTAGGGTTAGGGTTAGGGTTAGGGTTAGGGTTAGGGTTAGGGTTAGGGTTAGGGTTAGGGTTAGGGTTAGGGTTAGGGTTAGGGTTAGGGTTAGGGTTAGGGTTAGGGTTAGGGTTAGGGTTAGGGTTAGGGTTAGGGTTAGGGTTAGGGTTAGGGTTAGGGTTAGGGTTAGGGTTAGGGTTAGGGTTAGGGTTAGGGTTAGGGTTAGGGTTAGGGTTAGGGTTAGGGTTAGGGTTAGGGTTAGGGTTAGGGTTAGGGTTAGGGTTAGGGTTAGGGTTAGGGTTAGGGTTAGGGTTAGGGTTAGGGTTAGGGTTAGGGTTAGGGTTAGGGTTAGGGTTAGGGTTAGGGTTAGGTTAGGGTTAGGGTTAGGGTTAGGGTTAGGGTTAGGGTTAGGGTTAGGGTTAGGGTTAGGGTTAGGGTTAGGGTTAGGGTTAGGGTTAGGGTTAGGGTTAGGGTTAGGGTTAGGGTTAGGGTTAGGGTTAGGGTTAGGGTTAGGGTTAGGGTTAGGGTTAGGGTTAGGGTTAGGGTTAGGGTTAGGGTTAGGGTTAGGGTTAGGGTTAGGGTTAGGGTTAGGGTTAGGGTTAGGGTTAGGGTTAGGGTTAGGGTTAGGGTTAGGGTTAGGGTTAGGGTTAGGGTTAGGGTTAGGGTTAGGGTTAGGGTTAGGGTTAGGGTTAGGGTTAGGGTTAGGGTTAGGGTTAGGGTTAGGGTTAGGGTTAGGGTTAGGGTTAGGGTTAGGGTTAGGGTTAGGGTTAGGGTTAGGGTTAGGGTTAGGGTTAGGGTTAGGGTTAGGGTTAGGGTTAGGGTTAGGGTTAGGGTTAG